>NW_027104524.1:0-2553 GCF_902728285.1 Clytia hemisphaerica | reverse complement strand
GACAGCTCTTCATTTAAGTTACTCTTTGACAACATATATTATCTTTACTAAAAAAGGGTCATGTAAGTAATAATAAATTAACGTCGTCTATTTGTATCTTTACATGAATATATTAATATAAGATATCGCGTCTATATGTATCCTACACAAAGTCTAGCCCCGCAATCAACCAAGTCCAGTGTAACAGTCAGACTATGCAAATTGCTATGATGGCCAAACTAGGAGTTAGCCTAATTAGGCCAGAATTTATATCCTAGTTAGGATATTAATGGCTTAATTTGGATATATGAAATTCAACCTAAATATCTTGAGAACAAGTAAAATCCGCGTCAATCTTACTACATGGACTTGTTTACTTGTCTAAGAAGAGTATTTAAAGCGAAAACTTTTCTCTTTTAGAGCGGAGTGAAAAGATGTGATTAGCTTATTAAAATTAGCTTTTTGGCTATGATAGCCAAAAAGCCGATTTAAGTCTACATGCAGCGCGCCATTTTTGTCTAAAAAAATGAAAAAAAAAAACTTAGTATCGATAATTATTGTTGTTATCGTTGGCTTTAAAAGTATAGTTTTTGGTTTTGCTGATCTTAAAGATTATTAAAATTAACTTGATGGGTTGATTAATATTAAATTGAGGATGGTCTTTGTTACGTTTTTTTATATATTAATAGCTGACAAGGTTGTTTATAAAATCTAAAAGCGTACCAAAACAAGTTTATTATGAAGATAAAAAATAGATAGATCGATAAAACATGTTTTCTAAAGCCAAGTTCGGATTACGTTTGTTTACATTCATCTTGAAATAATTTCGACTGTTTCTGCTGTATATATGTAAACATAATTTTGCTGAAACAGCATAATATTTAAAAACTGAATATTTTCTCAGTCCGCTCAAATTTTACCCAAAAAACATTCGGAACTTATTCAATAAAAAGTTTGACATTTTAAGCTAAATATTGACGCGGATTTTGAAATCCAAGTCAAAAATTGGAATTTTGTTCCTTCCAGCCTAATTAGGCTACAATTTCTAGCTTAATTAAGCCATCATATCCAAGTTAGGCAAGAATCGGCGAACATAGCCTAATTTGCAATAGTTCCTGACTGGTAAAGTAATAGAAACCAGGCTTGATTACGTAACGTTTCAAAATGAGCACGCTCGTACACAGACCTCTTTTATATTTTCGTGTGCTTTGGAAAATCAAAACATCTCGTTACTTTTTATGATGCTGTTACTACTGTTGTCATTTATGACGTTGTGCATATTGCAATAAAAAAATATGTTTTGTTATAAGAAGCAATCATTGTTATTTGGTTCAATTGGTTCAATGTATCAAATCTCTCAGTTTAGTTGACACTTTGGTATCTTCGTTGCGTCACAGCGAAAGGTTTGTTTTTATTTTAGTTTGTATCTTTGAAAGACCCCATCGGCTTTAGGCTGGGCTGTTGGCTTTAGGACCTCTCACGGTAACGATCCGGATAGGAGATCGATGGAAGATTCAGCCATTAAAAGTCTTGAGTATCGATCCTTCGTTGATCCATTATCAAGCTAGTATTTCAATCGAGTATATTCATTCGTCATCGATTGTTAATCGATTCGTCATCGATCGTTAATCGATTTGTTATCGATCGTTAATCGATTTGTTATCGATCGTAAATCGAGTATGAGTCAATAGGGTCGATAAGATCGATGATAGATCGACAAATATAATCGATAACTAATCATAAGCTTTGAAAAATCTTGAGTATATCGATCCTCTATCGATCTCCTATCTGGATCGTTAAGTAATCCATCGATCACATATCGATCCGTCATCGAGCCGTTCCGATGATCGATCCTATCGAGCGCAGACGTCTGGATTTCAGGATTAATTATTCATGGAGTGTTTTGGATCATATCTCACTCCATGACTCATTATTCGGTCCTGATGAGGTTTCTATGCATTCCTGAGGTAGCCTAAAATCATTAAATAGCCTGAGGAGTAATTTTTTTGAAGGCCGGAGTGAGTTATGATCAAAACAAACAAAGGACTTTTTTAATAATTTTTCACTCATTTTAACAATTCCCGTTTTCTTTAGTTCCTTTCTTATCAACTAAACAAAAATCTCAAATCACTTCCCCGATAGATAGACTTGTCAGGAAAATATATACGATTAGAATCAGCACCTAGATTTCCAAAATGATCAATTTGATCCCATTTTCCTCCGGTTTTTTCCAAAAAAAAGAGGTCGATGTGAAAATTCAATACTTTAGCTACACCCTGATATAAGTTTTGTATATAAATTGGACACGACAAAGGCCAAATATAGAGCCGACTTTATAAATCCGAAATAGACTATGATTTTTTTCATCCTGAAATACTCCGGATTCAACAAGCGATATCTTAAGTTCCATAAAAGCTATTAAGATCAGACAAAAAGTATCGGACAGAGCTACTAATCTTTTTTCTTATTTTTGAATAACGATAAGAAAGGGTTCAGGTGTCTCTGTTAGTGCCGATTTGAACCGGGTTGCTTGAAAATCAGCATTTTGGTACAGTCAAAAAAAAACATGTCCTT
>NW_027104523.1:0-22107 GCF_902728285.1 Clytia hemisphaerica | reverse complement strand
TTTTTTTGTTAAAGTGTGAAAAACCAAAAATGAAAATAAGTAAATTATTTAATGTCTTTATTTGTCTTAAGAACTTGTAACTTTGTCTTGTAACTTTCCGGAGGTACCATCAGTAAAATTTTCGCCCAGTCACGATATTTACATTTGCCAAGCAAAAATACCGTATTCCTGTCAAAATTAGAACCTCTCACAAAATTCTTTATAACATCTGACAGTTTTTTTCCCCTAGCAGTTTGCATATAATAAAAGTACTCTCGATAGATATCATTATTCATGATCAAAAACTTTGCTGCTTGAATGGGTTAGCTTTGATTCGACAAGGGTCTTTAGAGCCTCTCACATACTCTTTATAACATCTGACAGTTTCTTCACCAGCAGTTTGCATATAATAAAAATAATTTCGATTGGCATCACTATCCATAGTTAAAAGCTCTGATTGAATGGGTTAGCTTTGATTCGACAAGGGTCTTTAGAACCTCTCACATACTCTTTATAACATCTGACAGTTTCTTCACCAGCAGTTTGCATATAATAAAAATACTCCCGATTGACATCACTATCCATGGTTAAAAGCTCTGATTGAATGGGTTAGCTTTGATTCGACAAGGGTCTTTAGAGCCTCTCACATACTCTTTATAACATCTAACAGTTTCTTCACCAGCAGTTTGCATATAGTAAAAATATTTCCGATTGACATCACTATCCATGGTTAAAAGCTTTGCTTGAATGGGTTAGCTTTGATTCGACAAGGGTCTTTAGAGCCTCTCACATACTCTTTATAACATCTGACAGTTTCTTCACCAGCAGTTTGCATTTAATAAAAGTATTCCCGATTGACATCACTATCCATGGTTAAAAGCTTTGCTTGAATGGGTTAGCTTTGATTCGACAAGGGTCTTTAGAGCCTCTCACATACTCTTTATAACATCTAACAGTTTCTTCACCAGCAGTTTGCATATAATAAAAATAATTCCGATTGATATCTCTATCCATAATCAATTCATTACGCTTTTTCTTAGCATCTTGATATTTCAGCATTGTTTTTGTATATCTTAACACAGTCATTACTATATGTCTTGTACAATCCAATTTTGTTTTACATTGATTTAAATATCGTCCGATAATGTTTTCGGTGTTACTCTCCTTTGCTTTCAGATCTGAAACTTTTTTACGAGCATCGTCTTTATAAGCGGCTAACGAAAAATGGGCCATTCCATTTTGTGTCCGTACATAGGGGTGGACGAACTTTTCCAGGGGGTATTTTGATCGAAATTTCCAGGGGGTATTTGGAAAATTTCCAGGGGTTCCAGTAAAATTGAGACTATTTTCCAGGGGGTTAGACACGTAAGCATCGTCTTCCAGATATCTGATTTTCCAGGGGTCAAGTCGAAGTAACAAAAATTTCCAGGGTATAAAAAATCTTATGAGAAATTTCCAGGGACTTTTGCCGTTAGAAAATTTCCAGGGTATAAACAATCTTTTCGGAAAATTTCCAGGGTATAGAAAAGCTTTGAAATATTTCCAGGGTATAGAACAGCTTTCGAAAAATTTCCAGGGTATAGAAAAGCTTTCGAAAAATTTCCAGGGTTCGAAAAGCTTTGAAAAAATTTCCAGGGTATAGTCGTATAGGTAAGAGCTTGGAAAATTTTTCAGTAGTTGTGTACAGCTCAAGAGGGGGAATTTCCAGGTTATTTGGTAATTTAAATGTTATCCCCTTTTAGGTTACATTATTTTTAATGTTCCATCCTTGTTTTAGCGTACTTTTTTCTAATCTCGCATCTAAAAGGTAAATCGTTTATAAAGACTCCTCTAAATTTACAAAACTGGCATCGTAAAGTAAAGTGTGTTTGAATGGACCAAAAGTCGGTATCAACGATGAATTAAATTTAGAAAGCATGTTTCCCATACTGTACATAATAAGGTTCTACACGCTTTTTTTTTTATAAGAATGGTGTAAATCCATTTCATCATGAATATTCTTAACTTTTTTGGGAAAATCATCCTAAAATATTCTTACAGCATTCTTAAGTTAGGATCCTAATTGACAGTTTATAATTTAAAATGGTCTAAAAATAGCATTCTTAGCTTGAGTAGCAAAATTCTATGATGGTGATATTCTTAGCATATTCTTAATTTTTTGGCGATTTTCATCATGGACATTCTTATAAAGTGTATTCTTATAAAAAAAAAAGCGTGTACTAGGCCTACTACATATGTTTTACAATAGAAATGTGCCGTTCTTTCAAAATACTTTAGACAAAGGCAAAAATTCACACAAAATCAAATGTGTGATGTAGACTACACTAAAAATTGTTTATTTTGCCAATGTCTTTAGCTGACGTCATAACTTATTTGTTAAGGCAGTTTCTTTTTTTGTACATATTGACTGTTGGCGTCGCAACATTACAAAAGAAAAAAATCTTCAGAGCAAAAACATCCGAAAATGAGTTTTGGAATAAAAAAGGTCGCGGAAAAAAACATAATCATTATTGTTTAGTAGTGTGTGTGTGTGGCATATGTATGTGGGACTATGAATCAAAATTCTTAAATTTAAACAAGAAATTTTATTTTATTGAATTTGTTTATGGAAATTTGGGTACTGTATTGATGTTTCCCCCTTTCACTTTGACGGTAAGAATAATACTCCCAGGAAAATTTACGGGAGCGGTATATATTGTGAGAAAATTTTGGTGCGATCGATATTTATGAGTCTGATTTATAGTCTGATAAGTCTGATAAGTCAGATTTTGCCCCCCTCTGACGTAATCTTTTTACCAAAACTAAAAAAGTTTAATCATGACTTAAAAAACTTAGTCATGCTTCGAGGCATGACTAAACTTTGATTAAAGATGATTAAAGTTTAAGTTCGTTTGGAAGTTTGGAAGATAAAATTTCACCAGGGTGTGTCTGAAAAAAAATTAAAATCGGCCGAGGGAACATTTCGAAAGAAAAAGATCTATTGAGGTGTGAATTTTAGCCTCGCTTTTCACCAGAAGTAATATCGAATTTTGGACAATTTTAGGGTTACATTATATAGTAGCCTGATATTGAATAGATGGTGAATTTTCTATCGGTACGTTAAAACTCTGAAAATAACCATCTGAGGAATTACGCAGTGTCTAGTGATACAACTTTTTGAATTGCGCCATTTTGCTCAAAATTATATTTTTTCTCCTTTGTTGCTTCATTTTGAAAATTCATGATTGTTTTTAGTTTAGCTCGTACTCTATAATTTTTTAAATTATGTAAGATTTGATCGGGCTGGATCTGACACTTTTCGACTTTTTTCTCGCGAATCTAATTTAATATTCACAGCGCTAGACAAACAAAAAATTGTCTGTTATCATCTAAAATCTATCATATAAAGTCTATTGTTGTATTTAAGTCAAGAGCAACAAAAAATTATATGAGATGTCCTATACAAAATTTATTAGTATACGTACACTCTTTTTTTATAAAAACACAATTTTGTAAGAACAATGAGCCTGAAAATGGCCGAAAATTTAAGAACAGTCTTGAGGCTCAAAATTGTTCATTAACGGTTTTTTTCTTTTTCGAGCATATTTTTACCAAATATGTTTGTGACTAAGCTATAATATAGTATCTTTTGAAACCTTTGTTACCTTTTGCTACTCAGGTTCATGATTTCATTTGGAGTTCAAGAACATATATTCAAGTTTTAATTTTTATGACGTCATGGCTATGGCGTAATAATTTAATTTTGATGACGTCATAATTAAGTTTTTAGTCTAATATCTTTTTGTTTGTTTGAAATATCAACCTGTCACAGGTTTCTTTCATTTTTTACACCCAAGCCAATATGTACGTTTCTTTTAAGTTATGAGAGTATGCTCAGATTGATGCATGCCGTAAACCGTCCGAGTAGAATTTTTTGCTCAACATAAGATTTTTCCCGCCAAAAAGTAAGAACAATTTGAGGGTGAAAGTGCATTTTTCTAGAGCGAAAAATCGTGAATTTCTATCTTGCTACACGGACTAATCCTATGGATCTATAGAGATGTGTGTCGTCGTGCTTTATCTCGGATACTTAGGGGTGAGGGGAGCCACAGTTTCAAAATATTTTTTTTTTTCGTTGCGGTAGAAATAAAATAAAACTGTAAAGCTGTTACCAGTCAGGAACTATTCCAAATCAGGCTATGTTGGCCTAACTTACATATGATATCCTAGTTAGCATAGATGTCTACAAAACTTTTTTGGCCTAATTTGGGTATTCTGGCAAAATTAGGCTACTTCTAGAAAAAGTGTCATATCTTTTAATTTTTTCCAAAAAAGAAGCAAGTTTTTCGTTGAAAAGACTCTTCATACATAGTACAAATGACAAGTTGAAAGAGTAAAAATGACGCGGATTTTTCTTGTCCTTCTAATATGCAAGTTCATTTTTTTTCTATATTCTAATTAGGTTAGATTATCTTAAATAAGATTTTAATTCTAGCCTTATTAGGAGAAAACGAGAATTAGGATATTATATGTAAACTTTCGAGGTTTTTTTCACATGCAGCTTCGAGAGAAAAAAGTCTTTCTCCCGCCGTTTCAAAATTTAAATGGACGTTGTATTTATTTTTCGCGTCTTTTAACTTGCCGCCATTTGCTATAATTGTTGACTTCGCTATTTGTGAATTTTGATTAAATATATTATACTCAAAACAATGGAATTTTATGAAATAAAATAAATTCACAATTTTCTAATTTCATTGATCATTCCGAGTGATTTCTCTGTTTTCCTCGCTACAAAGCTTTATTATATTTAGAATAATTCGATAAAAATGAACATCGCGTTGAAATTCAAACATGGGGAAAGGAAATTGGTTTTGTTATTGTCAAGGAAGAAGTATTTTATGGCAACCTTGATGTTTTAAGGCATGAGATGAATTCACAAATTCGGAACTGCTACCTAAAGAATTCTTTTTCACTATAAATAAAATGCCAGTTGGTCTGAAACAAGAAAGTTTCCTAAATACTCAGATGGTTTCAAAACATCACGATCAAAAACTATTTGACCTTGAAACCTACTGCCTTGATATCAAAGGAAATAAAGAGGAGAATCTTGATGTGTTCTCTTCTACCATAACATCCAGTCTTTCTTCGATTTCTACGACACCAGTCCTCGAGTCGACAAACATAAATCAATCTGATCAAAATGAAGATGCCACTTTTGAAAAAGATATATCTGGCGATGAAAATATTTGCACGACAAAAAGTTTTTTGGAAGTCTTAGGGCAGAAGCGAAAAAACGACGGATACAACGATAGGACAAAAACGGCGAAAAAAACTAAAATAAACGAATTTTTTACATCGCCTTCTCCCAACTCCTCCAAAAAACAAACTTTTTTATCACAGAATAAGCAGTCATCTGCATCAACTTTCAAATTGAAAGGCATAAAATTTTTTGACACAAAAGAGCTTAGTGATAATAATGTTAGTTTTATCGAAATTCAACGACGTAGGTTTTGGAACAAAAAGGCAACTGCCATAATAAACACTCCCAAATATCACAATTGGTCGAAACACGCCATAACAGGGTTGATCAACTCGTCGTGGACTCTAGAGAAATGTTCTCACTTGGAACAAAGTGTGAAAGAAATTAAAATTAAAATCAATGAAGAGCAGAGGAAAGATTTATCCTTTAAAAACATTGATAAAAATCTTCAAAGCATGTTACAGAAGAAAGATGATCTAAACAAAATTGATATGGAGATACAAGAGTTGTTGTCATCTTTTAGAAACGAGACGAAAAAACTAGAAAAAGAAAAAATCCAATTTTCTGTCAAAAAGAAGCGTAGCCTACTTGATTTGAAATATACAGAATTAAAAAAAGTACAAGACGCATTACGAAAAAGTCTCAAAACATTAGAATCAAAGTTGCTTGTTAGCAATATCCATAATGCACCAGAAATCGTGATTGCTGAACTTGATGAAGAGGAAGAACAAAAAGTTGTGAAATTTAGTCTTTTAAGTGATGGAAGCGACTCGAGTGATGGAAGCGATTCGAGGGATGCAGGTGGCTCGAGGGATGAAAGCGATTCGAGGGATTCTGGTGATGATTAAAAGTTTTTCATGTTGTTGTGTATTATGTATTATGTTTTGTTTTGTTTGGTTTTGCGGTCAATCAATGTTAATTCAGATTTCTCTGGTTAGTCTATTGCCTGTACCAGAAGATCCCGCTTTTTTCCCACACACAGCACAGTACCTATGATAAAAAAATCTGTGGAGGTCTAATATAGGCAAGTTTGTCTACTGATTACACATAATTATTACCCGAGCGAGAGGGCCGAAGTCTGTAATTAAAAAATGCTGAAATCTGATAGGGAATCTGATTGGATAAAAAAGTGACGTAGAGGGCAATTACGCAGCAGTAATGACTTTTTAACAAAAACTGCAATGGCTTTGCATTCCAAGTACACTTTTTTTTAAAGAACATCATTATGTACACATGTTTCAATAAAAAGTAAAGAGGTTGTTAAGCCAATTGACTTAATAATTTAGGACAATCGCGTTTAGAGACAATTAAGTCCCCTGTGCGTAAATTTTTGAGACTTAAATTAAAAGAATAATTAAGAACATTTTAAGGCTTGAAACCAAAAAAGTTAAGAACATAGAAGGCTTCTTCGAATTTGAATGTTCTCATAAAAAAACGTGTGGTCACAAAGTTGCGATTAACTAACCTAAAAATCCTTAAATTGGAAAAAGTTTCCTTGGAAAGATCTAAACACTGTAAAAAATTTATATGCAGCTTTAGTGGTAACACAATGTAATAAATATATAACTTAGTTATTTTCTTCAGTTTTTTATTTACGATAATTTTTTTTTTCATCAACTTCCGTCATTATCTGATACTAGAAATATATCAGACTGTTTTAAGGTTTTCTTTTTAGATCAATCTGAAATTTTAATTTTGTCAACAATAGAATTGAAATTGAATACAGTATGGAGACTAGCCTAAAGAAAATAAGGAGCTCACGTTTTCTCAGTTTTCACGTTTTCATAAGCGAAATTTATTTATTTTCTTTATAGTTATAGAACAAAGAAATGTTTAAAGAATATTTAAAAACATTGAAAACTCTTTCTACAGACTTTGAAGCTTTTGTAGACTTTTCCACTCATCTCATAAAAGAAGTCGGAGACAATGAAGTCTTCCAATGCAAACTGGTACTGAATAATGATCTCTCGAATTTTCCTGAAGATAAAATGTCAACAAATCTTATCCCAGGTAAGCCTTTTTATGCAAACATTTTCTTAAGCAAAAACTTTTTTATTGTACAAAACGCCTACGCGATATTATATGGTAACTCATATCATTGGAAGCAGGCGCGTATCGTTTTACTGGATTTTTAATTGGTCAATTATAATTTTTGACATTTCATAATCTTAGAATCCTTAAAAAGACCATGTGATTTCTTCTCTGGAATTCTTAAAATATAAAATACGAAAGAGCTTGTAATTAGAAAAAGCCGAGTAAACTTTTGAAAACAATTCAAAACTCGCGCCACCACTTAAAAAAATAGTTCTGTTTGACGTCATCACTTTTGTTTATCAAATCATAACAATAAAAAATTTACCAATCAGAAACTGCGGACAAAATTGGTATCCTCGATAATCCCTGTACAAACAATGACATGCTTTTACTTTTTGCTTTTCTTATAAAATTCTTCTTATAAATAAAATGAGAGTAAAAGTTTTAAGCATCTAAGAAGGAGAGCGTTTTCAGGCTTGGATACAACAAAGGTAGGCTATAATCAATGGAGGAGAGTTATTAGATATTATTTTGATATATAATATTTTAGTTCATTTTTAAGTCCTGGTTCTTTATCTATTGTATATTGTTTATGCTCAGCATATACTTTATTCTTTTATCTTCATTTTGTTTAGATATCCAATCATGTGAAAATGAAATCGCTCTAAGGACGACAGGGGATGGTAACTGCCTTTTTAACTGTGCAAGTATTATGTTGGTTGGAGATGAATCGATTTCCGAAGAATTAAGACTTCGAACTTGTCTGGAACTTGTATTGAACTTGTATTTTTATGCTGATCATGATTTTCTCAATCAGCAAATAAAAACCGTCGACGGGAAATCTTATTATAAAGTGGAAGCATTGTATGATGTTGTTTGTTTTTCAAAAACATCATCAAAGATTTTTGAGCAACAAGGATTTCAAAAGGCTTTGGAAGCGGAAATGACGAAAACATCATTTAATGGACAATTTTGTGGTATTTTACAAATTGCGGCTTTATCGTCTGTGATTGGATACCCCATAAAGTTGATTTATCCAAATCAAAATTTCAATTTACTTTTGTTGTACCAGGGCTTAGTTTTACCGCGAATAGAAAGGTCGGAAAAACAGTTAACTATACTTTGGAGCAGTACAAACAATTGTGACCAAGATGTAAAGTATTTTATCGCAAATCATTTTGTACCTTTGATTAAAAGAAGAGAACATCTATCAGAATGTCAATCTTTTGATAGTTCTCCCGGGCAGACACCTATCATAAATTTTTATCCACACAAGAGGAAAGAACCACCTGAAGAATTTGAATTACCCTTTCAAATGGATAAAGATTGGTATGCAAAAGTTGGCAGAAATGATTTGTCAAACGTTAAGAGATATAACTCCAGAAAATGTAAGTAAACTTGCTATTCAAATTTTATCAACTTGGTGCATATCACTGAATCAACACACTGCATACATGTCCTTTTCTAATTGAATTTAAATTCTTTTGTTTGAAGTTTTTTCATTGTCTCTTTTTCTATACGATTATACATTTGCAAACATTTTTAAAAATAGAAAATTTGAGTAAAATGTTGAGAGATGTTACACGATAATATTTTAAAGAAACATTTCATAACTCAGCTGCTATTTTCTATTGTATTCAAGTGTACACATGCTCAACATCCGTCTCTGCCTCTTTCTCTATGTTCAAAAATCTATTGTGAAAATATTGTGTAGCAAATCATTTTTTTAAATGTTTCTGAATATGTTAACCCATGTTACACGGTAACATAATGTATAACATTCGCTATTTTTAGAAAATGTTACACAAAAATGTTACCGAATGTTATCGTCTAACAAGACCCATATCCTCATTTGCCAGATACATACTCCTTTTAAACATAGGTCGATCAAGAGGCTTAAATTTTTAAGAATCATACAGCTTTTGATACACGCTTTCTTATAACAATATATACCTTAAAGGAACTAATTTTGGCGGGAATTTAATTTGGCGGATGGCCGAAAAAGTTTTTTTCAGAGGGAATTTAATTTGACGGATGGACGAAGAAACTAAATTTGGCGGGAATTTAATTTGGCTTTTGCTCAAAATTTTAACCTTAAAATGGCGTAAAAACAGCGAAAAAAATGCAAAAACACCTTTAAAGGAATCTTATTTTCAAAAAGTTTAATTTGGCGGGAATTTAATTTGGCGGATTTCGGCCAAATCCGCCAAATTTTCCTTCCGTCAAAATTTCTTCCTTTAAGGTACACGTTTTTTTTATTAGAACACCTAAATTTTGGTTTTCAGCTGTTCTTAGGATGTTCTAATTCAGTTTTTAAGCCTCATTAACAAAATAATTGTCTCTACTCCAATGAATTGTCGTTTTTGAATGAAGTTGAGCGACTTGAGATTATTATATCTTAACATATATTCTTTATCGTTTTTATAAACCTCAGTCTGAAAAATATTTACAGTATTATTAGATCTATTTTAGATTATAAAGATTTGACCTTGAAAAAAATTATAATATAATATAATAGGACAGTTTTAACATTTTGGCTAATTCCATCATGAATATTCTTATAAAAAAGCGTGTAATCATTACATGAGTGCTGACGGATTTTTTAAATCAGATGCGTATACATAAGGTACTCAAAATTGACAGAGAGAGAGCACTGACTTCCTTAATAAGGAATGTAATGCAAAAAGCAATTCACTTCCATTAAGAAGTCTGAGAACCTTCTGAATCCAGCACTCCAGCAATGCTCAAAAGGTCATTGAAAACTTTAGTTGCTAAAGCCTTAAAGCTAAAATTTATAATCACTTTTATGCTTTTATTACAGCTGCACCACCCCCACCGCAAAAAGATTTGCAAACCTGTATCGCAGAATTGAAAACCTCAGATTCACTCCATTTTCAAATAGTGGCAAAAATTGGTGAATATATAAATGAGAATGGTCCGCTGGTGCTCACATTAGATTTGATCCAAAAATACCAGGAGTTGAAAGGGTTGTCACGTATGTCAAAAATGAAATCAAAAGAGATGTATGAGATTTTGTCAAAACATCTTCCAGTGAGCGTGATTTATGTAAACCGAAAGTCGTATCTTTATGAGAATCTTTTCACAAAAGTGATTGAATCAGTTATGACAATGCCGTCAAGTTTTCTCGACCAGAGCAAGTTAAATGAATATATTGGTGAAAAGATTGGCACAATCTACAAAGACGTCCTTGATTTTATGGATACAAAAAGAGACCGTGATGCTCTCAAAGCCGTAATCTCCAAAATCACTAGCATAAGATTTGCTGCAAGACTTCAAGGTGTTCAAAGTAGAACTGGAGTGAGAAATGCTGTGAATTCCTTGGAAGGAAATCTTCTGAAGTTTGATGACATCAAAACAACTTCGAAAACAGTGAGGAATGATATGACAGTCAAACAACAACACGAGCACAATCAAAGATTAGCAACCCAAAGAAAATTTAAAGAAATAAAGGTAATTTAAAAAGAGTTGTAAACAGGGTTTTAAGATATTTCGGATTTATGAGACTTTGTGGGGATTTTGGGATTTTTTCGGATTTTGAGATATTATTCTAAAAATCAAACTACCGGTATTAAATGAAATAAACATACCGTATAAAGTGTCGGGCCATACGCGTTCTTTTTATAAGAACACAGTATATAGAAAAACTACAGATTTTTTCTTTTTTCTTAATTTCTCTTAGTTTTTGGAATAAAGAAAGGACCAAAATTTTCAAAACATCGACCCTATCAGAGTAGTTTTATTTTTTGGACCCTGTAAGACACTCCAGACTCCCTGTACCTGATTTTGCCTAAGTGCCTGCCTCCCCTGGGGTACAGTATATATATATAAGAACATAAAGCTTCGAGGTCAGGGAGAATCACGAGTATCGAAATAAGAATATTTTTTGTCATTCTTAATCATGTACACGTGAATTATTTATTTAGTAGGCTTCTTACGTTCTTAGAATTTAAATGTTTTAGATGAGCCCCCTCCCGATTTTAAGTTACTTGTTTGATCATCTATAACAACCTAATAATGCCTTTTCTGCTGTTTTCAAGAAAGAAAGAAAAAACAATACGGAAAACACATGTAGTCTCCCGCGAGAAAGATCAAATCAATGAATGATCAATCAGAAAGATCAAATCAATGAATGAAAAATCTGAAAGATCAGATCAATGATAAATCTTTAATTAAAAACAAAATATGTTAAAAGCTTTTTTCCTTTTTTTATTTTATCGATGATCAAACTATTTTTCTGGCATTTTTAAATATAACTAAACAAAGAATTAGAGCTGCCCTAGCTGAATATTGAATTTATGGACATGGAAACTTTCATGATAAATTTGCTGTATTTTAACCATTAAAGATTTAAATGTAATAGAACGGTTATTCAATTTTTAGACAATCGCTGATGGTAGAGGAGCTCCATTGAAATGTGAAAAGTTCCCGGAGTTAACAGTTCTTCTGGAGAATATTTTTGCAGACAATGGGCTTGAAAGCCACCCAAGATTGATCGACGACGTTCTCTATCGTGCCACAAATAATGCTCTAACAATGAAAAAAGCACGCGAAGTTCTTTTGTCTCTTGCACCAGAAAATTTCAAAATTTGTCTATCAACTTGCTTCAATTATACGCAAAATTTCAAAGCTGGCACAGCCCAAGCAAAACGACACCACGAGGGCAAGAACATAAACTCATGTATTTCTCTTCATGCTCCACCACGAATTGGAACAGAAAAATCATCGCCAAACTTACACTGGACCTCTTCAAATGTTAAATTGATGTTATCAACAGATGATAAAAACACAATCTTTGACTCCAAAGATGCCAAAGCAATCGTTTGTGCTGATATATCTCCCGTTCAAAGGCCATCTAAGACTTGGAAAAAGAAAGAGGGGGTACTACTTGACCACGAATGGAACCAAAGTCGAACAAATGCAGTGACACCTATGGCTCATTTGTTTCTCGACGAGTCAAAAAATAAAGACGCCAATTCTCTTCTTAGATCAGGTAATTTCATGTTTTTTATTTAAAGCCAATCGGATATATTTTACACTGATCGGCTTTTGAAAGTGATACACGCTTTTTTTCAAATAAAAGTAAATTCAAAATAATCTCACAGTTACAGCAAAACACCCAAGTTTTTGTCAGATATATTTTTGTCTCTGCGTCATATAAGTAATGCATTACAATGTAATACATTTTGTTTACATTCCAGGAGTTTTTTGGTCTTGATATTGTAATAAAAATGAATTGTTCTTTGTATAGAACAGTAGGATCCGAAAAGTATAAATACTCTGTAGAAGAACTCCAGTTTGGTACTCATGATATTCACGACGTAATCTATTATACGGAAACATCCCAAAAATCCGGATGTTTGCCACCAGTTTTATAGTTTAAAATTCAAAACTAGTGGAAAAATAGGATGGTTCCGTATAAAAGATTACGTCATGAATATCACGAATTCATGATATGCATTACGTAACCTTTTCTATAGAAACATTCAGTAGGCAGTCCAAAACTAGCGACAAACGCCGAGATTTTGAGGATGTTTTTCCATATAAAAGATTACGTAATGGAAATTTTTTTCTTCAAGTAGTTAATGAAAAACTTTTATTATTAGGAAAAGCCGCTGTGCTGGTCAACCTGAGTTACTATGAACCATCCACGACATTTCGATGTTTCAACGAACTTTTCAAGTTACTCTTGAACCCTGGGTTGAGTGGATCTTTCTTAAACAACGGTGACTTGAGGAAAAGCTTGGTAAACATCGTTGACAATGGACCTGGTGAAGCTCCAAGTAGCCCCCTCGTGCAAATGCTTTTGATCAGAACCAGAAAATTTCTGAAAATGGAAAGTGTCTGTCAAATTTCGTTTAGCGAATACCATTCTAAAAGAAATTTTGTAGAAAGAGTACACTCTCAAGAAAACCTTGTTCTATCAAGACACGGCAAATTCAGCAGTACGATGGTGCACGAGAAAAATAAAGCTGGATCAAAAGAACACAGAGAAAACATGGAAGCAATGGCCCATAAAGTAATTGATTGTATTTCCGACGCAAATTTTGGTGGCTCGCCGGTTACATGCCAACGAGGTATCAAAGATGATGAGAAGCTATTTAACGACGAAGAAGAGCTTAAAGCCTTTCTATCACTCTCCGAAAGTAAGAAGGAAACCTTTCAGCGCAATTATAAACCAACCAAGGGAAAATTGCTGAATGAACTCTGTACGACATTTAACTTGGATACAGATTTTGAAAGCAACTACTACGATGACTATAAAGAACTCATGACATCTTGGAAAGACAAGTACACGTTTTTCAGCAACTCAAATCAAAATCAACATCCTAAACAACCAATCCCCGATTACATTGGTTGGGTGAGGGTTAATGGTGAATTACACTACCTTTCCAAAGATCAGATTTCATGTTTGGGAACTGGTACGTGGGAAAGTGTTCCAGGGCTTTTTATGCCAACGAACATCCTGCAAATGGTATTTGATACATTGGTTGTACCTTTGAACAGCGTTAGCAGAGAGACACTCCTGGCGATATCTTTTCTTGCTTGGTATGGTTTTTACATTTTTAGACTTCTGATCATTATATAGTGGACTAATTTCGAAGATTTTCATCGAAAGAAAAAGTTATGATAATATAAGTAGATGATACAAGCCTCTTCATCATTCTTAATTTTCCCTGATTTGAGCCTTAAAGCTTGGTTTCCACTAATTGTGAGATAACGAGATAAAATGAAAATCTCATAGTGGAAACCAAGCTTAAATGTTCATAAATTTTTGAAATTTGAAAATTGTTTTCTCAATTCAGTGTCTTTTCCATTCAGGCTACCTATCAACGAAGTGGAGCGGTATTTCGAAGAAGAAACTTTGGCGAGAAAAGAGGATTTTCAAAATTCGGTCCTTCGTGAAGCCCTCCACAAGCTACCATTTTACGCACAGAAGAAAGAAGTCCTTCAAAAGTTGGCAAAAGAAAAAGGGTTGGACCAAAGTGGGACCAAGCTTGAAATTGCTCAGCGTATTGTCAAGGCTGACAAAATCAAAGTACAAACCAAGCCGTTGTATAATGGGCGAAAGCGCAGCATCCCTTTGTTTTCTTCCAAAGTTCGTAAACTTGGTAAGGTTTTATCATTACAATTTTTACTTTCAGATGCTTTTATTGATTTTCTAAAAAAAAAAATGAGAGCAGGCAAATGATTTTCTTTTATTTGTTTTGGTCTGCTACGTTTGGCTATTAAAATGGAAAGGAAAATTTTCATCGTACTGTAGATTTTTAAAATGACAGACTCTATTTTAATTATACTGTAGCGCCATTATTAAGCAACACAATTAAAAAAAAAACAAGTGTGACTGTGAGTCTGTATTTAAACATCCTCTCGGTGATTTTATGTAGTGATGATATATCATCAGTACTTTTCATTTTTATCTAGGAATTGCATCTCTGAAAGCTATTTTGTTCCACCACAATCAGCCAACGTCTGGAACAAAAGATGAGCTAGTGTTAAATGTATGTCTTCTCAGGGCCAACAGAGAACACTGCATCGGTAAAAACAAGGCTATTGCTTTACTGGGGTTGATCAAAACTGCCGAGATCTTAATCTGTCGACAATTGCGATCAAATGGAACCAATGAACCATCGAGAAAACGAAGGAGGTTCGAAACACCAAATGAGGCATCTCTATCATCAAAGAAGCCCAGAAGAAATGCGAGCCAAGCGGTCACCTACGTCAAAAGCCGGATTGATGTCCCAGTGGATATTAACGTAAACAACATCGGCAATATATTCGATCCACTTAAAAGTGACCTAATCGCTTGCTCTCGCCCATCTGATTCAGATACTCTTGACGTCGTCGAAGAAGAAGACTCCGAGGCTATGGAAGAAAATGCGTACGACATGTTCTTCGAAATAGGAGTAAAAGTGGAGGTTCGAAGATCAAAGTCTGAAACTAAAAGTGGTAAACGTGGAGGATGGTTTGTTGCCGTAGTGCAGGACTTTGATCATGAAAATGACTGGATAAAAGTGGAGTTTTCCAGTGAAGAAGAAAAGATACACAAGATAAATGTAACCGAGCTTATTAATGGTGATAAGCTGAGATTAAAGAACTCATTATTTTAGATTTAATTTCGTTTTAACATCATTACACGTTCTTTATACACGCTTTTTTTTTTATAAGAATGGTGTAAATCCATTTCATCATGGATATTCTTAACTTTTTTGGGAAAATCATCCTAAAATATTCTTACAACATTCTTAGGTTAGGATCCTAATTGACAATTTATAATTTAAAATGGTCTAAAATGGCATTCTTAGCTTGAGTAGCAAAATTCTATGATGGTGATATTCTTAGCATATTCTTGATTTTTTGGCCATTTTCATCATGGACATTCTTATAAAGTGTATTCTTATAAAAAAAAAAGCGTGTAAGAGTCAAAATTTTGAATTCAAATCAATAATGAGATGTTGTTAATATTGCTACGCGGAAACTCTATGGAATGGGGAAACCAAAGTAAAAGATCAATTATGTTTACACAAGATTTTCCTCCTTTTATTTTGAAAAGTAAATAAAAGCCTCGATTGATCACGAAATATAAAGGCCTATCTGTACGTATATTTATACATGTTTTATTTTCCTCTTTCGATGTAATACATTAACCAAGGTATGATTTATTGATATCAGAAGGATGTAATTTATTTTATGCCATTCTGTAATGCGTAAACCTTCATTCCAAGTATTTGTATGCTATTTTGTAATGCGGAAACTTTCATTCGAATTAGAGAGTGAGCATAGATAATAAGAATCATTCGGATTCGAATTAGAAATATAAGTACACGTTGTTTTTATAAAAACATCCAAAACTTTCGAAGCAAATAAAAGTTCATGTAACGAAAGTGGCAAGTGTGAAAAGAGCTCACACCATACGCGTTTAAAAAGATGGAGAGAAAAAGAAAGAAAAAGTATCAGACGATCATGTTTATTTAACGCATCAATAGCTCTATTTATTTAATTTGATCACACCATGAATATTTTAGTGGTTTCCACATTCCATAGAGTTTCCGCATAGCGATATTAACAGATGTCAAACCCACTTGAAAACAAATTTTCATTCCCTCCTTTTTCTAAGAATTGTGTACAAATTCTTCTTTTGTTTATTTCATTTCTTTGATCTTACCGACTCCACTTTTACCAAATAGTTTAATGTTTTTCTTTTGTGTGCACAAATTCGCATGTAATGTAAACAAATCGATTTATAAAGGACTATTTATTTGCGAATAAAAGACATGCTCGTGAGCAAGAGGATTTCTCAAATTCCTTATTGTTTCTTCTCTTTGTCGGGTGGTGATATTAAAAATATAAAAATGACTTAAGGCCCCATTACACCTAAGAATAAGGGGGAAGAATATATCTCTGCAGCTGTTACGATTCGTAAATTCTTGTTCTAGATACACGTAAAAATATTCAAAAATGGAAAATCTCAGAGTTTTTCCAAATTTGCCATCTGTTAATTTTTGTAAATTCTGCCGTAAAATTACACGAAAGAATGTAAAAATTTTATCAGATTAATTTTATTGCAAAAGGCAAAACGGAAGTTCTTTAATTCGATATTTTTCCCTTTTTTCGAAACCCCCCCAACTTTCGAGAGGGAAAATCCTTTGTAAAGTTTGTTTGCACAGTCTACACAATAGCCAAAATTCCACACTAATCCCCACTTTCAATAGGCTGCTATTGTTGAATATTCTTCATAATTTTCCATTCCTTTGGACACCTCCAAAGGAATAGAAAATTATGAAATTAATTAAACAATAGAAACTGAGATTACTGTGCGGTCACACTAGAAAAAAAAATCGTTAAATAACACCCGTATCCATAGTAACAAGACAAAATGTAGTCTGACCGCTTGCAAAAAAATAAATCTTCTATTCAAATTTATATAATGGGTCTAATTATTAAACCGAAATAAGACATGCTCCCGAGCATGTCTTAAAATTTTGACTCTATTGTTAAAATTAGGGCCCATTTATTGAGTATGAATAGGTGCTCGAAACAAAAGAAAATGTGAGATCAGAAGAACACACTTTTTCATATTTTTCATGAGTGAAAAAAATGTGTCTGTTTTTTTTTGTGTGTTGTGATTTGATGTGGTTTGATTGAGTCATTGAGAAGAGAAGAAAAGTTGAGGGAGAATTGGATTTGTTAAAACAAGTATTTTTGGATGAAAAATGTCATTTCCGCCACCATACTACCATCCAACATACTATCAAAACTACCAAGCAGCAGTGCAAAATTTTCCTAACCAGGAAATGCATCAGCAGCAAAATCTGCCACAAACAAGACCGGTTTTTCCAAGTCAACAAGCTTACCAACAACCGAATCAGCCACAAACAGGATTAAATTTTCAACAGAATCAGCAACAAAGCGAACCGTCGACCGAACAACCCTCGACATCACAATCACAAAACACAACAAGAGATAGCTGGACCTCAGAACAGACCACTACATTAGTTTATTTATGGGTTGAGAATCAAGACATGTTGAATTCGACAAATGCTAACAAAGCGTGGGGTAAAATAAGAGACGCAGTTAACAAAGTAAACGGAAAGCCCAAAAACATTACAAAATGTAAAGCCAAAATAAAAGGACTGAAAGACGCATACAAGAAGTGTAAGCGGCACAACGAGGGAAAGAGTGGTGTTGAATTTAAGACGTGCAAATTCTATCAACAATTGGATCGGGTCCTTTCAGATAAACATGTGATGACCATGCCAAATGCCAAAGAATCTGGACAATCAAAACCAGGTAATTGTTTTGTTATAGCATGATCTAAAATCTCGAGGCGTAAATGAAATGGATGTTTGTACTTTTCTTTTAATTTTCCAAATCCTTCTAAATTTGTTGATTTTAACCCAAAAACCATAAAATTAACCATAAAATTTTGAGCACATTTCAGTATGTATCTTTCTAATTCTTTTTGCAATTTCCATCATCAGATTGTGCAGACGATAGAGCCGAACCTGCCGAACCAGACGATTGGACATGTGGCAAATCCATCCTCCAACAAGAAGATGAGCTTATTGAATCAGAAGATTCTGATATTGATACAGAGACGGCTCGCGGAACGGGTATGAATGACACGTTTGAAGAATTTGAGGGTACTGACGAAAACAAGAAACCTGACGGAAATGAAAACAAGAACAAACGAAAATTGACTGATTTAAATGATTCAAAAAAGAATAAGAAGAAAAAAACATTCCACGAAGAACTACTTGATGTTCAGAGAGAACAAATTGATTTTTTCAAATCTTCTGAACAAAACTACACAAAATTCATGAGAGAGTTGGTGGAAAACCAACAAAAACATGACGCAGAAGAAAAAAAACGCGATAGAGATTTTTTCTTACAGTTAGGAAACATTTTTTCTGGTGGTCCTGGTGGTCAAAATCAAAAGTGAAAATATTTTGGTAACACTTGTCTTATGTTTTTTTCTAGAAAATTTAAAAGTTGAAACATTATACTGTTTTTAACGGTTTTTAGTTAATATTTTAACATTTCACTCTCATTGAACACTACATGAAAAATACTACTCGTTTTGTTCTAAATATATTTTCAATATTGTTCTTGTTTCTTCTCCCAGCGGATAAATGTCTTGGTTAACTCGTCGTTGTTGCCTTGCTCGCCTCTCGTTTCTGAGTATGTTATCTAACATTCCATCTTCATCGATGTATTCGTCATTCATTTCTTGACAAATATTGTGTAAAACGCAACAAGCGATAATCTGATCAGAAACATTTTCGACTTCAGCGTCAAGGCGCGTTAGTAAACATCTCCACCGAGCCTTTAAAATACCAAATCCCCTTTCCACCGTGACTCTAGCAGAGCTGAGTATTTTGTTAAACCGTTTTTCTGACCTCGATAAAGCGGGAATAAAAGGATAGGGTTTGACTAGCCATGGAACCAGAGGGTAAGCTCCATCTCCCAGTAAAAGTGGTCGTATAGTGTTGTTATCAATCCGTTTAGTAGGATCAGTTAGAATTTCCAAGCGTTCTGCTTTTCGAAATAGCGACGTATGAGCTAACACTCGGGCGTCATGTATACTCCCTGGGAACCCAGTTGCGACATCTAGGATCTTTAGATTTCCACCAACAACTGCTTGAGTGTTGATTGTATAGCATTGCTTACGGCTGTAGTAATCTCCCTCATGTTCGCTTGCTGGTGCAGTTATTTTGATATGCGTTCCATCAATTGCCCCTACCACTTGTGGAATTTTACAGTTTGTTTCCTCTTTGAATCGTCCTATTTCTTCTCTAGTTTCATCTCTTGTAACTGGGAAATGGATAACCTGACCCGAAATCCTGGAAAGTTCCTTGTAAAAATCCCTCGTAATTGAAACAGCAGTAGACTTTGCAACACCAAAAGTTTTTCCGACTGTTCTATATGCATTTCCCGTCGCTAACCTCCATAATCCAATCGCAATCCTTTTTTCAATCGGTACAGCCTTGCGAAGTTGCGTGTCTTGCTTTGCTAACCTTGGACTCATCAATCTTACAAGCATTTCAAAAGTTTCCTTTTTGATTCGGAAATCTTGTCGCCATTGGCTATGACGGACATTATTATCAATTTCATCTCTTCTATCCCATAGATCAGTAAACCAAAATTCGTGTCTTTCAAGGGCCCAAATCTTTCGCTCGTTGCGAGCCAGAAACGGGCGGTTCATCATCAAAGCTAATCTCTTCATTCGTTTGTAATGCAGCATATTAAGAAGTGTAAAAGTACGAAATCGTTTCATTCGTTCCCATTTTTTGCGAAGAAAATATTTGAAAATTATGAAAATTAATAAACGTCTTGCCCTCATGTTTACGTCCCTTTAATGATTAGACTGCTTGATTTTTCTCTTTTGAACTTTGCCGAAAATTGAGTTTTAAATTTAAAGCCAGACAGCGTTAAATTTGTCTAGTCTGACCGCACTGTTAGGGAGATAATTTTTCAGCGAATTCTTTATACTATTCTTTCAACTGATTACACAGGAGAATTTAATAAAATTGCTCACAAGTGTCAGGTGTGCAGTAAATTTCACATTATTCTTCCTTTATATTCTTAGGTGTAATGGGGCCTTTAAATGGGGAAGTTATTTTTCGTTGTGACCGCACTCAACAAGAAAGCTTTATATGAGAAGTAACAAGGGAATTACCCCCATTTCAAATTTGAAACTTTAAAGGACATTTAAAAAAAATTAAATTGACCCAAATTTGGGTTTTGAGCCAAATTCTGAGTCAAATTTAAAATTAAAAAAAGTAAAATATGAGTACATATGTATGTTAAGTTTAGCACTGAGCATTTTTGAAGTCAATTCTTCGCCACGGTATGACGTCAGAACTGGGGTACAACAGAACACTTACTAAAGATTAATTATGTGTTTTCAGTAAAGATAATCTTTTAGTGAGTTAAACCATGGTGTTTGTTTTACCCTCGAAATTATTAAATCTTATTGGTTGAAAAGGATGTCACATGACTTTCCGTGGCAAAGAATTGATTAATACTGTCTACACTCTTTTTTTTTATATGAACCAGTAACTTTGAGTTGAGGGTCAAACTGTTCTTATTTTTTTGCATTTTCAGCCTCAAACTTTCTAGTCCATGGGTAGGGTCCTATAAGATATATTAGCTTAGTCACAAAGATATTCGGTAAAAACATGCTGGAACGTTTAAAATTCAATGTCGGTCAAAAGGTTCATAGACTTTTAGAAATAAGTTTTTTTCTTCAAAGTTGATGTAAATAAATAAGGTCATCTCTTGCTACCATATCTAAACAAACCACTTTCAAAAGCAACGCGCAGGGTTAAAGGGGAAGTTATACTGTGTTACCGGTGATTTTCTACTATAGTTATTAAAATTATTTTTGCAAAAGTCTACAACCTTTTGACTGAGGTTGTATGTATCAAATTTCGCTCGCGAAAGTTTGTTCACCTAAAGTAAATTAAATAGGTCTCTCCCAAAGGTAACAAATATATTTTGGTATGTGGATTTTAGTTAAGTTGAAAATCAAAATAAAAGAATATTCGTTGGGGCTAATAATATCTGTTCATGAAAAAATTATATTTGTGAAGAATAATTCGTGAAGACAGTTTAACTGTACGTAGAAAAGAAACGATCAAAATTATATCCGGGCACAAACTAAAAACAGTCACATTTTCATAAGGTTTCCAGGGGGGGTTAAGTGAAATGATGAAATTTCCAGGGGGGTTAAGCAAAAAGATGAAATTTCCAGGGGGGTTAAGCAAAATGATGAAATTTCCAAGGGGGTTAGGCGAAATGATGAAATTTCCAGGGGTTAAGCGAAAAGATGAAATTTCCAGGGGGTGGAGTAAGCAAAACGATGAAATTTCCAGGGGGGTTAAGCAAAATGATAAAATTTCCAGAGGGTTAAACGATGTCATAAGGCTTCCAGGTGTTTTAAACATAATGACGAAATTTCCAGGGGGCTAAATGATAATATGAATATTTCCAGGGGGTTGATACCAAATTTTACTTCGTCCACCCTACCAGCAGAACCATGAAAAAAAATTTTTCCAGGGGGTGGTGGTAAAAATTTTTCCAGGGGCTTTTTCAAATTTTACCATTTTTCCAGGGGGTATAGACACATTTTCAGAGAAAAAAATTCATCCTAAAAAGGTTCGTCCACACCCCTGTATGGTTTTTTTTTGCAATGGCCCAATGGTTCCAAAAAAGGTGTGTATTTTATGTTAATTTTAGGTTGATCTTGCATCCTAACCTATGAATACCTTAAGAAGATTTGAAGATGAAGAAGTCAAATCAACTATGGGAATCAACTCAACAACAACAGAAAC
>NW_027104522.1:483216-488050 GCF_902728285.1 Clytia hemisphaerica | reverse complement strand
ATCTTTCAAATTCAATACAGCATGTGAATAAAGCAATAAAAAATACAACTTTCCTATTTTTCATTTTGTTGCAAAATTTCCAAAAATGAAAATAAAGGGATTATGATAATTTAATACTATCCACTGATTCACAGCACTCTCGTAAAGCTAGAGTCGCTTCGCATATTCTTCGATTGAGAAAATGATTGACAGATTAAAGTCAATTCTGCAAGTTCTGGGGGCATTCATGGCTCAATCATCAAACCACGCACAAAATGGTAAAACTTAGCTGTGGTAGATCATTTCTTATTCAAATATTCCTATTAAACTTATATACGTTTAACTTATTTGAAAATCCTTTTTGACCAACGTTAGACAACTTTGAACTTTTGAAAGTGGCAGTCTACAGTATGGAGAATCTTCATTTGATAAAAACATGGAAATTTTTTATGTATCCGGAGATTCAATATACCAGTTTCCTTTGTCATTTCAAACCAGAGCTCTGCAGAAGACCGCATACATGCCCCGCGAGTGTTTTGATTGCAATGTAAGGTCTTCTTTTTTTCCTCCGCGTCTGGAATGTTTGATCGCAATGTAGAGTCTTCTTTTTCTTATTTCAGTGGTTGCAGTCTGGGTGTCTAATTTCGAAACTGATTGCATCTATTTTTATATATAATATAATATTTCAGACGATTTTTTATGGAAATGCTTTCCAGGGTTCGAATTATAAATTTAAGGAGCTTTGCTGTTTTTTGAGCAAAGCGAGGTAAAAAAAGGAACGCTGCAGACAAATTTTTTTTACTGTTTGCAAAGCATTTTTAGTATTTTGCAATATTTTTTGGAAGAAAATGCGAAAGTATCTTCAATTTATTTCTCTAGAAAAGCGAAGTAAGACTTGAAGTAAGAGATTATAGACAAAGCAAAGTATAGTGAAGTTTTGAAGTACCAGTAGATAAAGCAATAGATAAACAAATGATTAAACTAGCGAAGTAGCGAGTTGATAAAGCAATAGATAAACGAATGAATAAACTAGCGAAGTAGCGAGCAGACAAAGCAATAGATAAACGAGTGAATAAAGAAGCAGAGTGGCGAGTAGATAAAGCAATAGATTAAAACGAATGAATAAAATAGCGAAGTAGCGAGTTGATAAAGCAATAATAGATAAAAGAGTGAATTAGCAAAGTAGCGAGTTGATAAAGCAACATACCAGACGCCCGCGCTCGATAGGATCGATCATCGGAACGGCTCGATGACGGATCGATATGTGATTGATGGATTACTTAGCGATCCGGATAGGAGATCGTTGGAAGATTCAGCCATTAAAAAGTCTTGAGTATCGATCCTTTGTTGATCCATTATCGAGCTAGTATTTCAATCGAGTATACCAATTCGTCATTGATCGTTAATCGATTCGTCATTGATCGTTTATCAGTTTGTTATCGATCGTAAATTCGAGTGTGAGTCGATAGGGTCGATAGGGTTGATAAGATCAATAAAAGATCGATGATAGATCGATAAATAATCAATAACTAATCATAAGCTTTAAAAAATCTTGAGTATCGATCCTCTATCGATCTCCTATCCGAACTATTAAGTGCACTTACAAACATCAATTTGTCAGATCTAACAAAATAAATAACAGCACTGTCATCTGACAATCAAACAAACGATATTCTGTCAAAAGTCTTGTAAACATTCCAACAACCTCCATTGAAATGATTTGTCAATCATACTTTCTGTCATAACATGTCACGATAACTTTGGAATAGCGCCTCCTTTTTAACTTTTTTGTTTTCATTGAAAATGACCGGATGCCGATAGGATAATTGCCGTCCCATGTTTTGTCAGATAGTCCCCAAGTTAGAGCAGTTGTTAAAAATGTCCACACCGTATTACCGTAACTTGGTCTAATATCATAATAATTTCTTTTGTACCAACATTCAATTTTTCAATAAGGGTGCAAGATGGGAAAAGAGGCGCATGCGCCAACATAATTAATAAATTGCAAATTTAGCCAATGGAAGCTAAAATCGTGGATTATGAGCAGTACGCGAACTGGAATATTACTTTACGCCAATGAAAATCCAACAATTTTGTAAGACCCTACGCAAGACACGTGGACACCGCCGTACATGTACGGTGTTGTACGGGGGGGTACGGTGGATTTCGCGTTAACCTATTCACCACCGTACCAAATGAGCAGGTCAGAAAGCATGCAAACTTTAGATATAAACCCTTGCGGACTACTGAAAAACTTCTAGTCGGAAAAACTTATTTGGCTAATTTTTGCCCACGGAACTGTCTTCGATCTTTTCCCACCGTACTATTGTATGGTGGGAAATTTAATGTACGGTGGGAAAATGTACGGTGTTTTCATAGTTAACCTTTAATTCCCACTGGACATTTAAATCAAGCCCCACCGTACAACACCGTACAATGTACGGCGGTGTCCAGGGTCGTACGCCAAGGCGAAGGGAAGTCAGGTATTAGTTTACCGTTACCCGCCCGCGTGTGTTTGAGCTGCCGCTTAAAAATTTTCATTATTTTAAAAGTTTTCGGGGGAGTTTTCCAGTCCAAATACGAAAAACATGAAGTCAAATCAATCCCTGACATTATACCAATGACGCTATCATTCCGAAGCCTCACCACGACTTGACTATCCGCACAGTTGTATGGTCGCCGCTGTGCGAGTGCAGTTTTTTTACCCGTGAACTTGACTTAATGTTACATTACTTAACCAATCAGAAAAGACAAAAGTGCGTAAGTCCGCTGGCAGAGTAGAGATCGGCCTTTAGAAATATTTTATCTTTGGGAGAGGTTAAATCCGTCGAAAGCTGTTACACTCGCCTCACAAAGAGAAGCGGAAGCGGAATGTTTCAAACAATAATGGTTTTATTCTGGGGCCCACTATGTTGATGGGTATAGCTAATAGTATAGACACTTGCAGCTTGGGAGAGTTTATGGTAAAATAATGAATAATGAATAATGAAATTTTGCCGCATCGAATTTTGAATTCGTTCTAACAGTTAAACTAATACCTGATTTCCCTTCGCCCAATGCGCCAAAAACGTTTCAGTTGTACGCCGAAGAACTTCGGCGTTAGTTTTCTTCTGCGTTAGTTACACGAAATCCATACTGGTTTATAATGAGCGAGACATACGTTCTCTGTTCTGATTACGCATTCATTTTTCATATTGACATTTATTTTCGATGCATTTTGATGTAAACTGTCAGAGTCGAAAGATTAAAAAGATTTTTCAGAATTGTTAACTACTCACCTGTACCTGTCTTCTATGACTACTATGTGTGCGACGATATATAACACTGAATGATATGAATGTCTGCAGCCTGGGCTGGATTGACGGGTCAGAGCTGTGAGTCCGATTTTGGCCTCAAAAAAATTACAGTGGGAAATTCGAATTTAGCGCTGTCCTCACTAACTAAAATAAAAACCAAATTTCGGAAGTTGCGCTTTCTTTAAGAAAGTGAGACCAGTGAAA
Organism: Clytia hemisphaerica; assembly: GCF_902728285.1. Lineage (NCBI taxonomy): Eukaryota > Metazoa > Cnidaria > Hydrozoa > Leptothecata > Clytiidae > Clytia > Clytia hemisphaerica. The sequence continues at coordinate 484,571 of NW_027104522.1, read as the reverse complement.
CAATAACAGGATTTGATTGGCTGTGTTTTCACCGTTATTAGGATATGGGAAATTCAAACTGTCAGCCCATACCATGCTATATATTTCGCCATCAGTATATAGAATAAGAAATCATAGCATGGATCTCCAGGCTAGGGCTGGATAGACTCTATCTGAGACTGAGTCCACTGTGCACTGAGACTAAAAAATGACGATTATTAAAATACAGTAAGTAGTAGTAGACATTATAAAATCTTATCAAAATACATCAGAGAAGCCATTAATGTAGCTCAATTGCTAGATAAATCGATGAGGTAGCAAAATATTCCATCAGGTGACTAACAAAAACTGACTGAAACAAAACTGAAAAAAAACTTTTGAGAATTTTGCTGAGGTTGCTTTCCTTTTCCAACCCACATCATGGTCTACCATCTTTGTATACATTACGTAATGTTTAGCTTCATGCCAAAAACACACGATTTCTTAAAAATGGCGGCAAAATTTTTCGAAACATGTGGTGTGGATCGAACTACTGACCGCCAGCTTTTTTTGTTTTACAGAATTATACCATGCATCCACAGTCAGTTAGTAAGAAAGTACCGTCAACTGCTCTAACTTGTGGGACGATTTGGTCGAAACTTGGGACTGGTTGATATCTGGTCTGTATTTTCATGACAACAAATTTGTTTTCGTGTATATATTTTTTATACAATGACTTTGGAGGTTCGGTGGTGTGAAATGGTGGCCGAATTGCTGTCCCATGTTGTGTCAAATAGCTAAGTCCCAAGTTAGAGCAGTTGACGCCTCAGTACTGTTGGAGGTTAGAGGAATGTAAACATTGTCAATTTTTTTCTTTCCTTTAAAAAGAATGACTTATATATTTGAACATGATATCAATGATAATCAGTCCGTCACAAAACAGCGATATTTCGATCGCACGGAAGCTTTTTTGGAGTTTTGTCTCGTTTACCCAAACGCTTCAATCTCGATCGCGTATGCTTTTAGGGGTCAAGACTAGAACCCCCAATACAAGACATTTGGCTGACCGAAAAAAAATCATCATCAATTTTGTTAATTGTCAGAATCGTTTACGCACTGGAAATACGCAAACTTTCTGAAGTTTGGTTTTTTTTCGGTCAGTTAGTCACACTAGGAAATCTAGCTTTCAGAAAAAACAACATCAGTCATCTACAGGATGTATTTGCACAACAAGGATGAGAGTTACCTGAATCAAGTTCGCAAGACAATTAATTAAAACTTGAAAGTTTGAAACAAAATAAATGTGCAGCAGCCAAAATCAACCAACCAAAATTTGTCATTCAATTCCCGAGACAGCGCTTCGATTTTTAAGGCCTGGTTTATGGACATGTTCATAA
>NW_027104522.1:474884-483176 GCF_902728285.1 Clytia hemisphaerica | reverse complement strand
GTTAATTCCCACGTCTCAGATGCAATTAAAGTATAAGGCCCTAGGAATAAAAACACAAAAAAGGCAGACTAAGGAGGCAAGATGAGAAGTTTTTGAAAGTGGTCGAAATACACTGATCTAGGTACCAAAGGATATGAGCAACAGAGGAAATAGAATAGAGACATAAGTGTGCAGTAATGGAAACAGTATATTTCGAAACGTAAACAAGAATGCCGAAAATGTATAATAGAACTTGGGATGACATTGGGGATGCATCAAGATATATACTTTTCCGAAGGCGACTGAGTGTGGGCCCTTAAACACGTGGAAAGTCACTATGCCAGTCACAAGTCTGGGACTTCGGGTTTTGTTTTGTTTATGTATCTTTTTTTTTTTTTCAATTTATTTGATGTGTTTGCTTTTGTATTTGTCCCCATTTTGTATGTATTTTGATGAACTTACGGAAGTGTGTTTATCAAAAAAGTTTTTTGCAATTCATTGTTTCTCCACTATTACTTTTCTTCTATCTTTATTTGGATTAGGTTTTTCTTTCACATACCACTATTTAAATTCCCTTTAACTTTTTGCTAAATTACCCTCTGTTTCGGAATGATTAAAAAATAAAAAATACCAAAAAAATCGTAAATACACACAATTAACAAAAATATTCTTAACTTTTTTCGTTTTTATCAGTTTGAGTTATTTATATATCAATACTTTTCTTTTTCTAAAATGACAGATATTACATATCTTCACTATATATATAACTGAGAGCCTAACCCGTTTTGACGACGGGTGTCCTGTGTAACCCGTATTTATATATGACGGGGGTCTTACTTAGCCTGTTTTGATGACAGGTGTCGCCTAGCCCCGTTTTGATGACGGAGGTTGATAAGCCCCGTTTTGATGACGGAGACTTATACGCCCCGTATAAGACGGAGGCTAAAAAATAAACAGGGAGGTTGCCCTGGCGAACCTTAACACTGTTGGGACTACAGTGTGCGAACCTAATCCAGATCTAACTGGATCCTTGACCTTAGGGGATGAATCTAAGTAACTGACTACTGACATGCAACGGTTACGGAGTAACCCTACACTAGAACTAATCGTATCATGATGCATCCCAAATGACCTAATCTCTGGTTAACAGCCTTGCCCAGGAGAAACCATGAGATCAGGATCCGTCGCAGCAGCAATCACCACGCTTGGATGAGAACGCAGTTGGTAACTAAAAAAAGAAAGAAAAGGAAGAAGCGGAAAGCAGAACCAAAAATACAGGGGTTAAGGAGAGGGTGGGAGGGAAAGATTGAAGTTGTGATCAATTGAGACTGAGCTGAACTGTGCTGAAAGGGGTTTGACGGTAGGGTATATATAGGCGAAGGAAAGAATAACCGGCAGCCGAAATACTATTTCATAGCCGCCTCGGTGCGGTGGCGGGATGTACTTCATTCGACTTGGAATTAACCTGAGCTAAGGTTTAGCTCCAATTAATTCCCACGTCTCAGATGCAATTAAAGTATAAGGCCCTAGGAATAAAAACACAAAAAAGGCAGACTAAGGAGGCAAGATGAGAAGTTTTTGAAAGTGGTCGAAATACACTGATCTAGGTACCAAAGGATATGAGCAACAGAGGAAATAGAATAGAGACATAAGTGTGCAGTAATGGAAACAGTATATTTCGAAAACAAACGAATGCCGAAAATGTATAATAGAACTTGGGATGACATTGGGGATGCATCAAGATATATATATATAACTGAGAGCCTAACCCGTTTTGACGACGGGTGTCCTGTGTAACCCGTATTTATATATGACGGGGGTCTTACTTAGCCTGTTTTGATGACAGGTGTCGCCTAGCCCCGTTTTGATGACGGAGGTTGATAAGCCCCGTTTTGATGACGGAGACTTATACGCCCCGTATAAGACGGAGGCTAAAAAATAAACAGGGAGGTTGCCCTGGCGAACCTTAACACTGTTGGGACTACAGTGTGCGAACCTAATCCAGATCTAACTGGATCCTTGACCTTAGGGGATGAATCTAAGTAACTGACTACTGACATGCAACGGTTACGGAGTAACCCTACACCCCAACGTCACCCAAATCCAAAGAATAACATTAAAAGGAGGGTAAAGGAATTAATCTGAGGAAATTATAGACACAATGACATTAGGAGCACGAGTCTGGTAATGTCACCCAAATTGGTGAAAAAATTTGGAAAAAATAAAGTTTTGAATTTCACTTTTATTCCTGGATAANTACATTAATTCCCACGTCTCAGATGCAATTAAAGTATAAGGCCCTAGGAATAAAAACACAAAAAAGGCAGACTAAGGAGGCAAGATGAGAAGTTTTTGAAAGTGGTCGAAATACACTGATCTAGGTACCAAAGGATATGAGCAACAGAGGAAATAGAATAGAGACATAAGTGTGCAGTAATGGAAACGGTATATTTCGAAACGTAAACAAGAATGCCGAAAATGTATAATAGAACTTGGGATGACATTGGGGATGCATCAAGATATATATATATACTGAGAGCCTAACCCGTTTTGACGACGGGTGTCCTGTGTAACCCGTATTTATATATGACGGGGGTCTTACTTAGCCTGTTTTGATGACAGGTGTCGCCTAGCCCCGTTTTGATGACGGAGGTTGATAAGCCCCGTTTTGATGACGGAGACTTATACGCCCCGTATAAGACGGAGGCTAAAAAATAAACAGGGAGGTTGCCCTGGCGAACCTTAACACCGTTGGGACTACAGTGTGCGAACCTAATCCAGATCTAACTGGATCCTTGACCTTAGGGGAATAATCTAAGTAACTGACTACTGACATGCAACGGTTACGGAGTAACCCTACACTAGAACTAAACGTATCATGATGCATCCCAAATGACCTAATCTCTGGTTAACAGCCTTGCCCAGGAGAAACCATGAGATCAGGATCCGTCGCAGCAGCAATCACCACGCTTGGATGAGAACGCAGTTGGTAACTAAAAAAGAAAAGGAAAAAGCAGAAAGCAGAACCAAAAATACAGGGGTTAAGGAGAGGGTGGGAGGGAACGATTGAAGTGTGATCAATTGAGACTGAGCTGAACTGCGCTGAAAGGGGCTTGACGGTAGGATATATATAGGCGAAGGAAAGAATAACCGGCAGCCGAAATATACTATTTCATAGCCGCCTCGGTGCGGTGGCGGGATGTACTTCATTCGACTTGGAATTAACCTGAGCTAAGGTTTAGCTCCAATTAATTCCCACGTCTCAGATGCAATTAAAGTATAAGGCCCTAGGAATAAAAACACAAAAAAGGCAGACTAAGGAGGCAAGATGAGAAGTTTTTGAAAGTGGTCGAAATACACTGATCTAGGTACCAAAGGATATGAGCAACAGAGGAAATAGAATAGAGACATAAGTGTGCAGTAATGGAAACGGTATATTTCGAAACGTAAACAAGAATGCCGAAAATGTATAATAGAACTTGGGATGACATTGGGGATGCATCAAGATATATATATATAACTGAGAGCCTAACCCGTTTTGACGACGGGTGTCCTGTGTAACCCGTATTTATATATGACGGGGGTCTTACTTAGCCTGTTTTGATGACAGGTGTCGCCTAGCCCCGTTTTGATGACGGAGGTTGATAAGCCCCGTTTTGATGACGGAGACTTATACGCCCCGTATAAGACGGAGGCTAAAAAAATAAACAGGGAGGTTGCCCTGGCGAACCTTAACACCGTTGGGACTACAGTGTGCGAACCTAATCCAGATCTAACTGGATCCTTGACCTTAGGGGAATAATCTAAGTAACTGACTACTGACATGCAACGGTTACGGAGTAACCCTACACCCCAACGTCACCCAAATCCAAAGAATAACATTAAAAGGAGGGTAAAGAAATTAATCTGAGGAAATTCTAGACACATAATGACATTAGGTAGGTTGCAAATAGTGATGTAAAATTTTACCTTGGCCAAGTTAGAATTAAACTTAGAAATATCTTGGTCAGAGATTTGAGATACCTAAGATAGCAATCCCTAGACCGTCTACCCATAATGTGTATCATTGAGTCAGACACACATGCGGAGAGGGCAGCGGAGGCTCCACCCATGCAAAAACTTAGGGTATTTAAACAGTGTTCAAGAGGAAGGAGCTTGAGCAGGGTATGGACTTTCCTTCAAGATATAAGTTTGCCATCCATGAATTTCCATATATTATTGTGAAAAGGAATCTCTACGAAGAAATGTGTCTTAGAAATTGTAGTCTGTAAATTAAAAAAAAAAGAGTAGTAGAAGAGTTATAAACAAAGATTTAAAAAAAAAAAAAAAAAATTCGGAAAATATGACGGCAACAAAATAGAAAGAGAGAAAATATTCAAAAAGCATCAGCATTAAGAAAATCAGCTAGGAAACTAAATACAATCATGTGAAAAATTGAAGAACTAAATTTGAGTTTTAAGAGAGCTTTAAAAGATCTGAATTTAAGCTGTTGATTCGAGATCTGTACAATGTGATTCAAGTCTCTTGCAGAGATGTGACATGAAACGGAAATAAGACATCCTAATTAAGATTTGGTTTGTAGTGAATGTACGCTGCAAACTAAACTTGGAGATTACGAACGGTTCAAAACATATCATCTGTTAGCCATTAACTTATAATATTTTCATAAATGACTTGAACTTGGTCCTTTGATTATTCAAAAGTATCCATGCTCGAGAAATCTATTGAAATTCATTACTGTCCTTGTCTAGCCACTGACTCTATCAAGTTGAAAAACAATCATTGTTGAGCTACTCAGGAGCCACAAGCATTTAATACAAATTCTGCAAGTATTTGTCTCGAAAGGACAGCACTAAAATTTCAAAGTACTCCATACCATTACAGTTAGGTTGTGATTCCATTTAAGATACTGGATGACTAAGTCATTTTGTGAAGCCCTTTGCTCTGTCAACTCCTATAGCGAAAATAATTTGACTTATCAAGTATTTCCAAAAAAACCTGTTTTAGCATTTAGTCACAAAACATTTGGCTGCAAATTGGAGCAGTGAACCTGCCAGTCAAACTTGTCTTCTTATCCCTTATTATAAAGTTTCAACCCATTGTCCCAAAAGGATAGACACTTCCGATAGTAGTCAACGAATATCGATCAATCAAATTTGACACAACACTATAAAATGATTAATTTCAAAACATTAGCAAAGAATTGATAAATTTATCCTGAATGTCTGGCATTGCTGGTACTACCCTTGCTTAAAAAGGTCAAATGTTGTTACCTCAAATGTAGGATATTAGTTAAATGTTAAGAATAATAAATTCAGGCCAATGAAAATTTTTTAATAAAAACTACCAGTCCCCAGAACAATGGAAGAAATGATAGTTAGAGAACAGCCTCCTTTTTGACTTGCTGTCGTTTAAATCAATAATAAAACAAGGAGAGTTGCAGAAAATGTTTGGGTGATTTTGGAACTGCAAAAGTTTATGACAACATCTCAAAAATCAAAACACATGCAAAATGACACATCAATCCAGTCAAAAATCCACTATAACAAGCATTTAATTTGATCTTATTAAAGCAAAAGACGAAAAGGCTACAAAGACGAAAAGCAAAAACTGGATCACTACCCTTATTCTTCAAGTCGCGAGTAACAACACCAATTTGTCATTACAACTTTGAGAAAGCAGATACAAATATTCAATCGTACCAGGCTTGTATATACCACGTACGTGTCAAAATCAAAACAATCATTAAATCTGACATCTTTCTCGAAGAACTTGTCCCATCATATCAAACCCCAAAACAACTTGACAATCGTTTCATAGCTCATTGACCGGTTAATTTATAACAATTATGAATAAAAAAATACATAACCATGACACTGGATAACAGGCCCCTATCCCCAACTCTCAAAAGGCTAAATGAAGCAGCAGCACAACGACCGACAATCACAACTCCAGAAACGATGACAAGTGTCACTCCAGCCACAAATCACTCAGAATGCAGGAAAATCTTTTAAGCCTTGAACAAAATTCTAGTGCCAGAAATTATCTTGATTCAAGACAGACACGACTCCTCAAAACAAAAAGCAAAGGAACAACAAAGGCCAGAAGAAGCAAAAAATCAAGTCAAAGATTGAATTTAAAATGCCACATATTCAGGTGAATACTGATAAACTTGCCTCAATAACTTTACCAGCCTTTTAAGACTATCTAAATCCAGACGAAAAGAGAAAACAATACAAAGATTCATACCGAAAATTAAAGGAGGGGTGGCAGTGAGAGTTGATGGACGTTTTTACTCGTAGCGAGGCTACCATTATTGTTGTTGATCGCTCCTGTGAGGGCGTTTGAGGCGGTAGCGGGTGAAGAGGTTGTAGTTCGTTCGTTATTTGGATGGACGAAGCCAGCTCGCTGGATGCTTTCGAATACTGTTACCAGGATATTGGTTTCATCGCCTACTGAAGAAACTGGCACTGTTGATGGAATTGTAAAGTTTGGGCGAGCCGTTGGATTCAACGCTGGTTGTTGACACGTGTAGCAGATATAGCGGCAAAATGGCTGAAATGGTGGCAGTGGCGTCACTAGGGTGTCGCTCCTGAAGACTCAGCGACACCCTTTTTTGACAAACAAAAATTTTTGAAAGACAAGAAATAAAAAGCGCTGGTAAGAGGACGACGCGCGGCGACTAGCGCTCGTACGGACACGCGCGGCGTGCGGCTTTTTTAGAAAATCACGTCGCCTTCAATGGGCGGTTTTCAATTGGCGGCGATGTTTTAAATTGGCGGAGATATTTAGATTTTAATAAATTTACGGCACCGAATCAAAATTCAGTATTGCGATTCCTTAGCTTAGTAGAGCTCGGTAGAAATGAAGACAGCTCCGGGACCGTAAAATAAGAAATTTTTCTTCACTTTGGCCTTCATCTCTGCACAAAAACAATGACACGGCTACCGACTTTAATATTTATTGTTATCCTCTTTGTTAAATTATTAGCAGAACAAAAGAGGTCTCGTCGGTGACCGTAAATTATAATTATTTTATCAGAAAACGAGTAGAAGAGGAGGTAGGCTGCAGAGGAGGGGACTCATTGAATGCAAGATCTTTCTTCGATTATATTATGATGTGAGACTATTACCATGAGAGAGCCGAGAGATATATTTGGAATACTGTATCAGAAAAAGTTTTCAAGACCTGATAGTTTTTGGGAAGAATTGTACTGATGATGAAGAAAAAAGAATGCTATTCGTCGTAAAGACAGCAAAAGTTGCTTGTTTCCAGAATGGCAAATAATAAAGTAAAGATTTGTGATTGAACATTGACTATCGTATGTGGCAATATATAAGAGAGAGTACTTGTACAGATCCTATGCTGTAGTTCTGTATTCTGATTGGATTGCATGACATGATATTGTATTATACTGTAATGGATAGATGATAGACAGTTATTGGTTTTTGACTGGTTGTGGTTTCTTGTTGTTTTATGAATTTGAGACTTTACAGACAATGACATCTTTCGTTTTCGAAGACATAAAATTGTCGGTGCTTATTTTCAGTGACAGCTATACGAGATCAAGACTCAAGAAAAAAGGTTTTTTTTGGGGGGGATTGATTCATTGTGTTTGTATACGGTATTTTAGCCTGCTAGTCCGAAAGTAATTTTTATTTATTTTGTTGATGGTTATTTCATGATGAGCTTTGTAAAAATCATACAAAATACTTTTATGTCAAAATCACAAAATTATCAACTCAAGAAACGAATTTCTCTCTGTTGACTTTTCTATAGAACACGAACATAACATACTTTTTGAAAAAAATGAACAAATTTTCCTTCACTCTCCATCGGCACACTTTACAATAGAATTTTCATTTTAATTTTACAAAAGGAGCGCATAAACTGTAAGACGGAGAGTTGTTTTATCCGGGAATTTCCCTAGGACAAAAGGAATTTCCAAAGGGCAATATCATTCTTTTAGAAACCACAAGCTATTATTACGAACGAGACACTCACTCTTTGTGTATTTTCGATCAATGTGTGGCTCTGCCCACCCATGCAACAAATGGGTAAACTCGTCTAATGGTGAGTTGCCGTTTACCACGTGCACGTGGCCTGTGTTTGGGGTTCACAGGTATTGGGATCTGCGGCCCATAACGTCCCCGGTTGTTTGGAAGTATTTGGGCGTTTTATTTTAACACCGCCCTAATGAAATAACAACCGCCCTCTAACCGCCCATTTGAAAAATGAAATTTGCGACACCCCTTGAAAATCCTGGCTACGCCACTGATGGTGGTCGTTGTTCGTCGTGTTGTTCGTTATTCA
>NW_027104522.1:457696-468308 GCF_902728285.1 Clytia hemisphaerica | reverse complement strand
TGTTGTATACAATTGCTCTGTTTATTTTGTAGGTTATTTATTACTTGGATGTGGCTTTCATCGCTATTTTCACTTTCGAAATCACAATCAAGGTAAAAACACATTTTTTCTAGTAATATACCCAGTTTGTTGTTTGAACCCGCTCAAATCAAAAGATAGGATAGAATTTGGCAGGGAAAAACTATTAACCCCCTTGTTGAGTGGATCAATATCAATCCTTAAGGGTATATGTGACAAACTTTCCATCCATGGGATATTCTTTTAATTTTTTAATTACCCCTACGTCACAGACCAGGTGGGATGATACCTGTTGAAAATTGTGGCTAGAATTTCTTTGGGGAAAAATGCCCTACAATTTCAGTCCCACTAGAAAATTTAATTTGTTTCCATCCTCATTTTAAATTCAACGAAAAAGAATTACTCTCCAAAAACATCCCCACTGGATTTATTGACCTTAAATTCCTATCTCCATTGGAACTTCCATAGAAATTAACCCTTTAAGTACCGATGACGAGTATACTAGACATGGGCTATATAGGAGGGCGAAACCCTCCTGTACTGTTCAGTTTGAGTTAAAATTCGTCATTTTTGGTCTAACTCGTAAGAATTGGATGGGTTTCATAGTCAAGCAAAAAAAAAATCAAAAATGAGTCTTTCCAGCGAGATTTTAAGCCAAAAAGTAAAAAAAAAAGCAAAAATTTGACGAAAATCCACTTTTAAGATTTTGACCGTTTTTTGACCATTTTTTATTAACGATTGATTCAAGAACCTCCAAAATTGGCCCTGCTTTACTTGATTCTGTCCTCTAGCGAATTAATTTGAAGTTTTAAAACTGGGCACCTTTCTATCATTCGGACCTAAATGAAAGAGGAGACTCTAAGCTATCCAACGAGCTATGAACAAGCTTCTAACTCCTTCTAGATTCGGAGATATAAGCCTTTAAAGTTTGAACTAGCGATTTTCTTTAAAAAACTTAAGAAAAACATGACCGTGGTACTTAAAGGGTTAACATCCCTATTGTGGGAGGCCCGGAAAACCCGAGTTACAAAAACTCGAGTTACAAAAACCCGAGTTACAAAAACCCGAGTTACGACGAATGTGACGTCACAAGTCTCAAATTATGACGTCATAAGTGGGCTTTTTAACTCGAAAAAGTTTTTTACTGTTGTTTTGTGACTCGAAATATTTTTTTAAAACTTTGTTTTAGAGTTACGTAACTCGAAAATAAATTTTAAATTTCATTTTTCGAGTTACGTAACTTGAAATTGTAGTACATTATTTGAACTTTCGAGTTATCTTCAGGTGAAACCAAGTGGGCCAAAGATTCTAGAATTCATATTATTAATAAATATACACCATTTCTTTCGAGAAGATTCAATATATCCGATTAGAATAGAAACTGGAAATTATAGAAACAGCGTCAAAAGATCTAATTTACAAAACAATAAGAGAAAGAGCAGACGTCATAAACAAGATTTTGAACAATCAGAAAAATCTTAACGATTACAATTCATTATATCATTTTGGTACATTGTGCAATCGAGAATCTTTTCAAAGAAATATGTGTTGTGTTTTTATAAGAACATCTAAAAATTCGAAGCCTTCAGATCTTTTGTTTTTTAGTTGAGCCTTAAAATCTTCTTAAAATGTTCCTTTTTCACTATTAGCATTAAGGCGAGACCACATTAATTTGTTGTGCGACCGACCCAGCATTTTCTGCAAACAAGAAAATAATAATATTGAATTTCCTGTGCCACAAATTTCTAATAATAATCATTTAAAAAAATTACACTTAAAAAAAGTTGAAAATAATCTAGAAGGGGAATTTGTTCGACAAATCTTAAAAAATGTCGAACTGTTGCGCTGTCGAACAACTGATCACTTAGTTGTTCGACAGACCACTTGTTCGACAGTTACTTGTTCGACATCCACTTGTTCGACTGTATGGTTGTTAGACACCCACTTGTTCGACACTCATTTGTCGAACAAGTGGTCTGTCGAACAACTAAGCGATCAGTTGTTCGACAGCGCAACAGTTCGACGGACCAGTTGTTCGACAAAATAAAACAACAGAAATGAAACGAGGCCCGGAAATCCTAGGCCCGGAATTATCGAGTTACCAAAATTCGAGTTAGAAATTTTCGAGTTAGCAATTTTCGAGTTAGCTAAATTATGATGAAGTGAAAGTTATGACGTCACTTAACTGTTACTCGCTTTTCCATTTTCCCAAAAGGATTTTCGAGTTAGCAATCAACTCGGATTTCATTTTTCTCAAAAGCATAGACTGTAGGAGGCCCCCCCCCCCCAGCGGCACCCCTAATCACGCCATCATGCAAAAAAATTTTCTCTATCACGCATCACGAAAATCGCTAAAATTTGTCATCACGCGAAAAATAGCCCAAATCACGCATCACGCCTTAAATTTTTGCCCTATCGCGCATCACGCCAAAATCTTAATCACGCCATCACGCCAAAAAAATCTCTAATCATGCCATCACGCAAGAAAAAAGTCCCAGTCACGCCATCACGCAGACCGCTGGGGGGGGGCTCCTGTAGTCTAGAGCTAGACTTATAAATTAAAAATTTCAATTCAATAATCAGCTCCACCTAATTATCAAACACTGAAAGGTGAACAGTACTGCAAAAGAGAAGTGCGCTCGTCAAAAGATGAAAAGAGGGAAATTATTCAAAACACTCTCTAGTGCGGCTTTTTATGGCAGACATACATGTAGTAGAATTGCCGCCCTATTTTGCGTAATAAGAATAATAATGGTCTGGAAATCGAGACTACATAGACTGGAGTCGTTTACGCGTGTAATACCGTAAGTATATATGTTATATGATATTATGATTTACGGGATTTAGTTTGTATAAACGACTGGGAAGAATCCGGTATTCCGGCATTATAGAATCCCCGGCTACTTACGCAGAAACTTGCGTAGCGAGAAAACAAAGGGTCTTTTTCTAAAAAAAAGAGTTTATTTGACGGGGGGCTATTCCGTTAAGAGCACGAAGGGTATAGATTGAATTAAATTAATTATTGATCAAGCAACAACGCGTATCCTCGTATCAGCAGCTTTTTGAGGCTTCAATCAGTAACGTAAATAAAGCCTGGAACACACGGGACGAGATTAGCATCAACAAACTCTCAAAAACAAAATTTTTTTTGAGCGGGAAAAAATTATAATTGAAATATGGAAAATGGAGAATAATTTCTTGGGAGAGGAAATTGTTATGTGTACTGATATCTCCTTTTATGTGTTTCAACCTTGTTCAACCGATTATGTGCGTCTCGATTGTTTTTCTAAACCAATCAAATCGATTATGAAATCAAATCAAACATTGCTTCCGAACAAGACCCCTAGATATTTTTCACAAAGGTTTCTAGACGACTAATATCTTTCCCTCCATTACTTCTTGCTTTATGTCTACTATGTCTGAATTTCTATGCTACGGCTAATTTCAAAACTCGTTAAAATAAAACAACATAAAAAATGAAGTGTGGGTGGGTCCCGGAACCCTGAAGTTGGATTCTAATAAGTGGGACAATGAGGTGGGGGGGGGTCCTCAAATTTTGCAAACCGGGACCTTTGGGGTGGGACTCTGAAATTCTGCGAACCAGGACTCTAAGTTGGGACCCACAATTCGGGACACTGAAGTGGGACTCTGAATTCTGCAAACCAGGACTTTGAAATTCGGCAAACCGGGACCCTGAACTTACAGATATCTACATATCTCTGTGGTTGTTCTTTCGAACTTCGTGTATTTATTTTTTTGCGATCACAAATAAAGGGCTTTTCCAGAACAAAAAATCGAATATGAGGGAGGGGCAGAAGCAGCCAACGACAAAAAATCGTAAATACCTATCTGTTCTTATTTGCCAGCTGGAAGGATTTTTCGATCTTAGAACAGATACCCCGATTCCAAGGGCACCAGTCTTCTACTCAGAACAGATCGCGTTTTTCCAGCCAAGAGAACAGATGCAATTTTATGAGAAATTTTCATAAAATAAATTTCCTGTAAATATCTGTTCTTATTTGCCAGCTGGAAATATTTTCAATCCTAGAACACGCATGAAAATTAGTTTTTTTGAGAATATCTGTTCCATTTGCCAGCTAGAAATTTTTGACGTTTAGAACAGTCCCGCTAATTTCCAGGTGGAAACCTGTCAGAACAGATCACAGAAAAGTAAAGGCTAGTGATGCGGGGCTTTTAGAACAGATAACAAATTTCCAAAAAATCGGCCAGATTTTATGTAAGAACAGATCAATAATTTCCAGGTAGACAAATTTCTAGTTTTTCTTAGAACAGATATTTTACGGCTGCTTTCGGAGGAGGGAGTGGAGAATATAAAAAATGTTTGGAAATTTACCCCGAACAACATTAAGACTTTTAACCCCCGGCGGACAGCAAGTATAATCCCCGGACAAACATTCAAAAACCCTCAAACACCCATTACCCCCAGGCACTATATCCCCCACCCCCGAAATGTCATATAGCTGTCAACTCTCCCGCTAGACGATGCTGTCGTCCGTTAGAGATAGTAAAAGCCGAGAAATTATAAGCGCAGAGTTTACAGCCGTTATGGTAGTTTACGGAAAATATAGTGGCGGTAGAGTTTGGAACAAAAGACTACCAAACTCTACCGGCTGTAAACTCTTTTCGGCTACGATGGCCCCTAAGGCTCACCACGCACTTCCAGTTCTTATAAAATTTGTGAACTAGAACTGTCTAGGGTCATAGCGCAGAAGGCTCACAAGACACTGCGCACTTCCGAGTTTTTTTGTGACAACACTACGCACTTCTAAAAATGTTTTAGAGACGCGAAATTCCCCTCGAAAGATAGCCGTTCTGGTCAGCAAAATAGATACCGAGTTGTAACAAATGAGTTAATGATAATAGCAAAGACTGGCAAAGAGGCTCGGAAATCCCGAGTTATTTTTCTCAAGTTACGAAAAAACCGAGTTATGACGTCATTTTTCGGAAATTGTGACGTCATTTTGTACCTTCTATATGACGTCATTCTCAATTTTGTAGGTCGTTTTTTCCCGTGACTTTAAAATCTCGATTATCTCTGATGGTATCTTAACTCATTTAAATTTTCGAATCATTTCTCGTTTTTTAACTCGGTTTCGTTTCTTTTAAATTTTTGAGTTATTTTCCTTCCTGTCGATTCTCAGATTCTCGAGTTATTTTGGCGTTCACAGCAGAAGACTCAAAACACACCCACACACTTTCTATTGGTCGTTTTTATAAACGGCCTGTTTACCGATTCTCGATATATTCTTGATGGTTAGTTTCGGAATCCAACGGCGGTTACAGAAGGTACTCAGTGTTTTTAATGGAGAGCAATTACTCCCATAAAAGGAATAATAACAAAAGAAACACTCTCCGTAAAAAAGATTGAGTACCTTCTGTAACCGCCATTGCCGAAATATTTATAGTTACATGGATTTATCATAGTTAGGACTCTGGATACACATTTTTTTATAAGCAACCGAGTTGCTAAGGGCCCAGGCCTCAAAATGGCCCAAAAAATAAGCAACTTGCTTAGCAACCCTAAGGCCTCAAATTCAAATTAGCAACTTTTTTCCTCAGCAATAACACTGTAAAAAATAATTTTCTAAAAAGTAGATAAAAATTCTTAATACTAGATAAATTATCCCACTTTCAAGATAAATTTTCTATTCCGATGGGTAAGAAATTTTATCTTGATTTGAGATGGCATAGATTTTTTATCTAGAAGAATTTTCTTGTTTTAAGATTAAAACCAAGTGCACATTTCAACCTAAATTATCTTGTTTTAAGATGATATTTTTCTCAAAACAGGATAATATTATTAGATATTTTTTCTTGTCATATCTTGTTTTTAGATATTTTCACAATAGAGATCTTTCTTGATTTAAGTTGTTGTATATGGGAATTACCCAGTTGACACATTGTAAAGACAGAAATGGGTACCGACAGAAATGCGTGATTTTCAATAAAATTGAGTCTGTATAATTTGAACCAAAAGGCTGGTGTTTCATCTTTTCTCCGTGATTAAAATGCCGCAAAATCTCAAGTTCGACAGATCAACAATACATCCATGGACGAATTTGAGATTTTTGGATCCTATCATCAACAAAAATAAAGTAGGCCTGTTGAAAGCCTTTCATAATACATCTTTAAGAGTAATAACAATTAACGAAAATATTAACATGTATACACCTTTATTTATCTGTACGCAAAATTCCATTAAAAAACAATTCCAAGTTAAAATCCTTAGTGTATGCGAGACTTTGCTCGATGAAGGGATGGTTAAATTTAAGGTACAATAGAACTACAAAAAAGAAACCCAACTATATGGTCATTCGATTGCACTGAAAAAAAGTTTGAAAAGTACGAAAACGAACTGTATAAATTATTAACAAAATTAAGCTCTACAAAAGTTCTAAAAAACTCGATAGTAGTTATAAAAATAAACCACAAAATGAAATACACCCCTGTCTCACAGCCCCGGTGGAACTTTTTTCCTCATTGGGGATAAGAATTTCAGTGCGAATAGTTTATTTCGAATAGGGAAGGAATCAAAGTTAATTTCCCAGCAGGGGGACTGAAATTTCATGTTTTTTTTCCTACCGGGACGAAATTTTTGTCAAATTTTCCAGTTGGGCGGGGGTCCCAGCGGCTCTGTGACATAGAGGTGTCGAAATTGCTGGGTAGAAATTCTTAAGTCTTTTTACTGCATTATTAAAGCTTTCGTAATGAGAATCTTTACAACAAGTGTCTTTGAAGACGATCCGGTGCTAGATTGTCATGCATGTAGGTAATCAGCTCTGTCTGTTGGATAGTATTCGTGGAGCAAGTAAAACAAAACCATTAAACATAAGAAACCGAGTGGAAGCGGCTCCACCGTCAAAATCTTGCTACCATACACGATAAACGATTTTCATGTCCTAACTTCTACCATTAGTCTTGGCATCTCAGGCAAACAGTTCTTTCTTTCTTGCGTTCGGTTGATCAGTCTCCTGTAGAAAAGGAAATTAGAATATATTAGACTTCACAAGCCAACATAGCTCAAAGATAAGTAAGTGCTTCTTTCCACTACGTTTGCTAAATGACTCTGAAGAGATTTTGTACTTGGAGTGATGAAGTTGCAAATATTGAAGGTGCTGGGTAAACAATTACAGAAATTTTCTTACCTTTTGAAGACGACTTGTAGAGATGTAGACAAGTAGATGACGTTACCCTTCCGGGTTTGCACTTCACTTTTCCTGAAAAAAAAAATACAAAGAGCTTTGATTTCAATATGTACCAGAAAAAAGTCCAAAATGGTATTCAAGGTTTTTACGCAGAAGCAAACGGGCTGCTCCATTAAGGTAGCCCGGTAGTCTGCACAATTTAGGTAGCACATGACTACAAATTGTTTCCACACTGACTTTCCAAATGTTACAGTAATCTTTCTAAGGTTTTGTAGAAGCAAACGGGCCTTTCCATTAAGGTAGCCCGGTAGTCTGCACAATTAGGTAGCACATAACTACAAATTGTTTCCACACTGACTTGCCAATGTTACTGTTATCTTTCTAAGGTTTTGTAGAAGCAAACGGCCGCTCCATTAAGTTTAGCCCGGTAGTCTGCACAATTTAGGTAGCACATGACTACAAATTGTTTCTGCACTAACTTGCCGATGTTACAGTAATTTTTCTAAGGTTTTGTAGAAACAAACAGGCCGCTCCATTAAGGTAGCCCGGTAGTCTGCACAATTTAGGTAGCACATGACTACAAATTGTTTCCACACTGACTTGCCAATGTTACTGTTATCTTTCTAAGGTTTTGTAGAAGCAAACGGGCCTTTCCATTAAGGTACCCGGTAGTCTGCACAATTTAGGTAGCACATGACTACAAATTGCTTCCACACTGACTTGCCAATGTTACTGTTATCTTTCTAAGGTTTTGTAGAAGCAAACGGGCCTTTCCATTAAGGTAGCCCGGTAGTCTGCACAATTTAGGTAGCACATGACTACAAATTGCTTCCACACTGACTTGCCAATGTTACTGTTATCTTTCTAAGGTTTTGTAGAAGCAAACGGGCCTTTCCATTAAGGTAGCCCGGTAGTCTGCACAATTTAGGTAGCACATGACTACAAATTGTTTCCACACTGACTTGCCAATGTTACTGTTATCTTTCTAAGGTTTTGTAGAAGCAAACGGGCCGCTCCATTAAGGTAGCCCGGTAGTCTGCACAATTTAGGTAGCACATGACAACAAATTGTTTCTGCACTGACTTGCCAATGTTACTGTTATCTTTCTAAGGTTTTGTAGAAGCAAACGGGCCGCTCCATTAAGGTAGCCCGGTAGTCTGCACAATTTAGGTAGCACATGACTACAAATTGTTTCCACACTGACTTGCCAATGTTACTGTTATCTTTCTAAGGTTTTGTAGAAGCAAACGGGCCGCTTCATTAAGGTAGCCCGGTAGTCTGTACAATTTAGGTAGCACATGACTACAAATTGTTTCCACACTGACTTGCCAATGTTACTGTTATCTTTCTAAAGTTTTGTAGAAACAAACGGGCTGCTCCATTAAGGTAGCCCGGTAGGCTGCACAATTTAGGTAGCACATGACTACAAATTGTTTCTGCACTGACTTGCCAATGTTACTGTTATCATTCTAAGGTTTTGTAGAAACAAACAGGCCGCTCCGTTAAGGTAGCCCGGTAGTCTGCACAATTTAGGTGGTACATGACTACAAATTGTAATTGTTGCCACGCATTTATTCATTTGCTTGCCTATACGAAGTGTCTCATTCAAGAAAATTGATATCGTTACGAATCTTGCTAGAATATATCCCTTATGCTCTTGTGATCATTAAGTGAAACAGGCTCAAACCATATTTGTAAGATTGTAGGTAGGTAGGTAGGTTCAGTAAAGTTAACATATAAAAAAATACTTATCTTATAATCGCGTCTTGTCTTTGCTCTTCTCCCCTCAAAAAGAATCTCTTCAATATACATACAAAACTTCTCACAAAAAAAACTTCAAAAAAATGTTAAAACCTTCGTAGTGAAATTTTTCATTCAATAAACTATTCTTTTGATTAAAAACAAAAGAAGTTTTCATGCTTTAGTAAATCCTTTTATTTCGCTTCGCGCACTTTCTCTATAGCTCTAGATATTTTATCTGACCGCCCTAGAATATAAGAAATTTTATCTAATTTTAGGATAACGTACCCTTTTTTCAAAACTCGAAAATTTTAATTTCAATTTAAGAAATGAGATCTTAAAATCAGTTAAGTTTTCTTAAATTGAGATGACTATCTAGCTTAAGAAAATTATTTTTTACAGTGAAAAAATAACTTTGACACAACTTTGAAAGAAAGCCTTGAAAATCTTTGAAAAATGCCTCTACTGCCCATTCAAAATTGAAAAATTGTTGAAAAATGCAAAATGTGCTTTTCAACCATTTTAAGCTTGAAAATTTTTAAGCAACCATACAAGCAACTTTGGGCCTGGATTTCGAAAAACCCTTAGCAACTCTAGGCCTGACCCGAAAAATGGAGTTGCTTAAAATTATTTATTGCATTTTTCATCAAAACACAATTATACGATTCTCAAATGAGACCTAGAGTTCTCTCAAGAGAGTCAAATGCATCAAATAAATTGCTAATGATATGTCGTTATGACGTTTCAAACTATGATACAAAAATATGACGAACATGTTATGTAAAAGAAATTGAATGTTGACACCAGAAAATCTCAAACTTCCACCTCGCCAAAACCACCGTGCCACCGCGTGCCTCCAAAAGATTTTCATATCACTATGAAACCAAGATTCTCTGGTTTAACATATGTCAATTCTAGCTCTTCCCAGAAAAAAATTTGAAAGATATTGCCAACTTTATTTTTAGCGTCAATCTAGGCTTTTTACTAAATTTTTCTTGTTTGATGATGTTTTTGTCACATTTGATTTCATAAATGTATTCGTTGAGCTTTCTTGCTTCATCTTCAAAGTTTCATCCGGTAAATATACAAAAACACAAGTTACAGACTTTTTAGAATTGGAATTATTAATCATTTTTTCAAAATCAGAGACCTTCGAGCCGCCATGACGGTTGTCTTTGCGGACAAAGCTACAATCCTTGATTGTTAAAACAATGGAAAAACAATCTTCGCTCTCCACCGTTTTATTTCATGTTTTATCCAAAGTCCTATGATAAATCATGATAGTTTTAACGAGGATCGTTGCAAAGTTTGTGTCACCATCGTTGTTTCACTATCCCCCTTGGCTACTTCATGGATTATGGTGTTCCTTTGGCGTTGGTCGTGATCCCTATTTTTCTTTGGTTTCAGCGTACCTTGTCTCTTTTAAGATTGATTTCAAGCCACTCGCTAGAGGACGGATGTTTGCGTTGGCATACGATTTTTGGGCTTCGTTGACTTTGGTTTCAACTTTTGTCAAGAAGGAAGACTGGAATCTCTTCAAAATTGATGATAAAACAAAGGGAAGCAAATCTCCAAGTTAAAAAAGTGAAAAAAATAAATCGGAAAGCTAAAGGAAGAAATAGAACCTACAAGCATGGTCATAGTTTTGAGAAAAAGAGAAATTCCCCAGAAATTTTTAAACCACACAA